>NC_057800.1:301978400-301990867 GCF_018294505.1 Triticum aestivum
TGTTGCCCGCGCACACACCGCTGTGATGTTGTAACGCCCCGGAAGCACCCACCGGTGGTCCTTAGTCCTGGCGGGATCTAGACTGGTCCCATAGATCAATACTAGTCTTTTCTGTGCACTTTGTCCTTACTCATGTGCACCCGGGAGCAACTTCCCGGTCAGTCACCCATCCTAAAATTACCCCAAGCTATGCACGCTTAACTTTGGAGTTCTGTCCGAATGGGCTTCCAGAAAAGAAGGAATTCCTTATTGATATGAGTAGTCTATCATCCCTAATAAGCCAGGCTATCACACACACACACACTCAGAGGAACCGATGTCCTCGTCGGGCCACAAGAACGTTCCCTCTTGGTACATACGTCTGTGCATCCAGTCCGGTACATGTGTCATGTCGTGTGCCACGACAGCTCACAAACATCATGAACAACATGACTGCGCACCTGTCCGCAAACATCCGTGTAACCGTGAGGGTCGGCTCTGATACCAACTTGTAATGCCCCGGACACACCCGCTGGTGGTCATTACTCCTGACAGGATCTAGACTGGCCCCACAGATCAATACTAGTCTTTTCTGCGCACTTTGTCCTCACTCATGCGCACCCGGGAGCAACTTCCCAGTCGGTCACCCATCCTAAAATTACCCCAAGCTTAGCACGCTTAACTTTGGAGTTCTGTCCGAATGGGCTTCTGGAAAAGAAGGAATTCCTTATTGATATGAGTAGTATATCATCCCTAATAAGTCAGGCTATCACAGAGGTCAATGCTCATGACAATGCAGCATCACCATGGACGTGCCCACACAGCTTTGCTTTTTCTTTTATGGAGTGCTGGAACCGGTCATGGGAGATGCTACATCCGCCTTGAGGGATGCTACAACCCATAAACTTTTTGCCGGAACCAACTACTGTATTTGTCACTTATTCTTTTTTTGCTGGAACTAGTGTTTTGTTTTGCTACCACCGGCGACATGGTTTGCTACACCATACGCAGCAACCGGCCGACATCAATTTTTTTCTCGCTACAACCGTGTCATATTTTTGCTGCAACCAGCAGCCACAGAAGCTACAATCGGTTAACATTTTTGCTACAATGGCAATGACGGGCAGCACCGGTGAGCTTTTAATTTGCTGGAACCATTACCCTTTTTTGCTACAACCGGTCGTTCTTTTTGCTGCTACCGACACCCCGGTAGAGAGTACAGTTTCTTGCGATCTCATCGTCGGAGGTGCTGCGACCTGTAACCACCGCACAACGGAGCTACGTTTGCCATCATCTGGGATGCGGCCGTCGCCACGGGGAGCTGCAACTATGGGGACATGCTGCTGCATGCACTGAGCCGACGAGAAACACATGATATGACGGCTGCGAGGGGCGGCGACTGGCGGTGAGGGCAGCCACCAGCGGCGACCAGCAATACGCTCCAGGCGGTGCTTCTAGGTCGGGCGCGTCGCTCGTCCATGGCGGCGCTATGGGGATACTTCCCAGGGAAGAAGACACATGGGAAGAAGGAAGGAGATCTTGAGGTTCTAAATTGCTTAATTTGGTACAACCATTGTTTTTTTGCTGGAATTAGTCTACTTTTTTGCTACGATCAACCACTGAATCTCTCCCAGATCGAGTTTGTTTTCTGCTGGAACCGGTGCTTAATTTTGCTACAATCATTGTTTTTTTCTGCTGGAACTAGTCTACTTTTTTGCTACAATTGACCACCGAATCCCCAGCCGAGTCTATTTTTTTGCTTACACCATGTTCTGTTTTTGCTGGATCTTGTCATTGTTTTTGCTTCCACTATGTTTTGTTTTTTGGGCACCACATTCAGAGTTGCTACCGTGGGGGCATCGTCGGGCTGCCGCCGGTGAGTTGGCGTTCACTATAGTAGAAGCATGCGAAGGATTAGGGGAGAGGAGGAGGTGCATGGTTGTTGGGCATGGACATGGGGGAGACAAGGGGGAGTGGAGACGCGGCAATGGCGAACTCTGACCCACGGTGGGGGAGGCGACGACGAACTACAACAGCGGGGGTGGCGACCTGTGTGGTGGGTGGGGCAGGTGGGAAGGGTATGGCGGTTCGATTTGATGGGGCAAGGGAAACTTTCTCCTACTCGCTCAGAATGATGGGTGGGGGAACGAAGCAGGGAAGTTGATCTGGCGGACGAGATGCCTTGCATCAGATGGCGCGGATGTGACCGACCCAAACATGGGCCGGTGCGCTGGCGCAGATTAGCGCCCTTTCTGTTTTCTCTTCGATCTGGTGTCTCCCCAGTCTCTACTTCGGTTTGATGTGGTCGGTGAGCAGCGTGGAGGGCGAGGGAAAGGTAGTCGCCCCCCTTTTTTTCCTTGATCCCCTCCTCTCTCTGCTTTAGGGAATCACGCATGGGATTAGACAGACCGTCTGGTCAGTCGCACCTCTGGATCCAGCTCTTCTCATGCGTGCCACCAGACGCCTCCTTTGGTGGTTGGAAATTTTCTCCTTCCAATTTTGTCTTCTCAAGCAAGATGGTCCTTGGTCTGGCATTGTAAGCACTTTCGGTGAAGTTTGGGTGCCTAAACGCACTGATCCTACAAAATATGAATAAGTGTTGTAAAAACATATCATAATAGGAATATTTCTATAGGAAGGAATACTTTATAAGTAATTACTGTGGTCATATGTTTAATTCGTGAGGCAAAAACGCTCGAAATGCTATATGAATGAAGGTGCTATCAAGTTCCCCCATACCTAGAACTTTGCTTGTCCTCAAGTAAAGGGAGATGATGGTGACACAACCCACAATGCTTATTAAATATGCACTTTTGGATAGATAGTAACTCTGACAATACTGGAACTAAGCAATTGTATGTTTCGTGGTGGGCGCACGGCAGATGCCAAAGGATGGCTGTAGAGAGCGATGGGCTCAAGGGCACCGGTGGGCTCCAGAGGCGAGGTCTGCATGAGCGAGCGAGGGACACAAGACATACCGAGGTTCGGGGCTCTACAGAGAGATAACACCCCTAGTCCTGCCGAGTGTGGTTTATATGTGGAAGCTACAAGCGTGCTCCTAGAGTTGTTTTCGGGAGGAAGGAAGATAGGCCAAATCATAGGCTACTCCTTCTCCGTATGTGTGTATTCTACTGGTCTCTCTCTCGTGTGTTCGCCCATGTACATGGAGGGCTCCTGGGGGTTTTATAGGTCAACCCCCCAGGGTTACAATGGTAAAGTAATGTAGTCGTGGGGCCGAGATGTCAGCGTCAGAGAAGTCGGCGCTGGGGTATAACACCCACAATGCGGCTATATCTCCCACGTGCCGGGGCATGACTTTGAGGCATAGCCGCATGGTACGTTTCTCGCAAGAGGGGTAATCTTCACACAATCCCATGTACTGAATAAGAATGGGATAAAGAGTTGGCTTACAATCGCAACTTCATGCAAATAACAAGTTAAACATACATCATCCAGAGTAAAATCAAGGTCCGACTACGAAACCAAAATAAAACAAGACAACCCCAAATGCTAGATCCCCGATCGTCCCAACTGGGCACCACTACTAATCAACCGGAAAAGACACAAAACAATGACTAAGATCTTCATCGATCTCCCACTTGAGCGCGGTTGCGCCACCTGCACTGGTATCATCAGCACCTGCAACTGTTCGGAAGTATCTGTGAGTCACGAGGACTCAGCAATCTCACACCTATGAGATCAAGACTATTTAAGCTTATGGGTAGGGTAAGGAAATGAGGTGGAGCTGCAGCAAGCACTAAGCATATATGGTGGCTAACATACGCAAATAAGAGCGAGAAGAGAAGCAACGCAACGGTCGAGAAGCTAGAAGTGATCATGAAACTACTTATGTTCAAGCATAACACAAGATCGTGTTCACTTCCTGGACTCCGCCGGAAAGAGACCATCACGGCTACACACGCGGTTGATGTATTTTAATTAAGTCAGGTGTCAAGTTCTCTACAACCGTACATTAACAAATTCCCATCTGCCACATAACCGCGGGCACGGATCTCAAAAGTTTATACCCTGCAGGGGTGTCCCAACTTAGCCCATCACAAGCTCTCACGGTCAACGAAGGATATTCCTTCTCCCGGGAAGACCCGATCAGCCTCGGAATCCCGGTTACAAGACATTTCGACAATGGTAAAACAATACCAGCAAGACTGCCTGCTATGCCGACAAATCCCGATAGGAGTTGCACATATCTCGTTCTCAGGGCACACCAGAAGGGCCAGACGTCGGGTTGGCATAGACCCTGGTTTCCCAGGGGGTGCGGGACATCGCCCAGTTTGGACCAACACTTAGAGAAGCACTGGCCCAGGGGGTTAAAATAAAGATGACCCTCGAGAGTGCGACTCCGAAGGGAAAAGTAGGTGGTGGTGAGGCAAATGGTAAAACCAAGGTTGGGCCTTGCTGGTGGAGTTTTATTCAAAGTGAACTGCCAGGGGGTTCCCATAACACCCAACTGCGTAAGGAACGCAAAATCAAGGAACATAACACCGGTATGACGGAAACTAGGGCGACAAGAGTAGAACAAAACACCAGGCATAAGGCCGAGCCTTCCACCCTTTACCAAGTATATGCATTACTTAAATAAGAGATATTGTGATATCCCAACATATCCATGTTCCAACATGGAACAAACTTCAGCTTGACCTGCAACTAACAACGCTATAAGAGGAGCTGAGCAAAAGCGGTAACTTAGCCAAACAACGGTTTGCTAGGAAGGAGGGTTAGTGCTTGACATGGCAATATGGGAGGCATGATAAACAAGTGGTAGGTAGCGTGACATAGCGATAGAACAAACGACTAGCAAGCAAAGATAGAAGTGATTTCGAGGGTATGGTCATCTTGCCTACAAAGTTCTCACAGTCGTCGAAAGCTTGATCCTCGGAAGCGTACTCGACAGGTTCCACATCACGTACTCATATCGCGGCTCTACCCAAGGCAAGAACACAAGCAATGGAACAACAATCAATCACGGCCCAATGCACAAGCAACATGATGCAATACATGGCATGATATGCAATGCATATGCGTGCTTTGGAAGGGAAAGAATGAACAAGGCATCAACTTGGAAAACCAAGTATGCCGTTGGAAACATGAGATGATTTCGATAGAAATCAATATAAAGATCACGAAAAACGGATGCACAGTTTGCAAATGGCAAGCAAAACAAGAATGACACAATTCTGCGATTAACAACACGATGCCATCTAAAATGCAACAATAAACTAAGCTACTGCACTCCAACATAGCAACAAAGCATAGGGAAGTGATGTACGAGAGATGCTTGACAAAACATGAACACTGAGCTATGGCTAAATCACAATAGAACAGGTTCAAACAAGCATGGCAAAGTGCAAAAGATATCAGCTTCACAGATAGTGGAAATACTGACATGGCAAAACAGCATCAGGAAGCAATGTTTAGAGCAAGTAAACAACATGCTACAGGAACATATCATAGCAAACAAAGGCACGGCATGATTCTACTAAATGCATAGAACAAAAGTCCCTTAATGATCATCAGCCAAAAAGGCAAACTTGCCCATGTTAACATAGCAAGTTTTATTAACAGTTAAAAACTTTGCAGAAAAACAGAGCATGGCATTAACAGATTTATGATAGCAACTTTGCCAGCTCATGCCACTCACCACAAGGCATTGCATGACAATATAAGCATACCAATAGCAATATGACATGTTCATGAAGCTAACCATGGCAACATCAAGAAAATAGGATGCATGGATCACTAGCAAAAACCATGGCAATATTGATTAACTTGTTAACATTCTGCCAGGAACATTTTATAGCAAAAGTAGAGCACGAAAAGTTCATGCTAGAGCACTCCATAATTGCAACCGGTGGCATGAATGGATAGAGAATAACCACATGTTCAAAACATCCTTACTGAAGTAACTCAAAATAAGCATGGATGTCATGATAGCATCAAGTTTACATGGCATCCAAAAAACAGCAGGAAAAGAACTTGGCAAAATGCTAAGTCCTTGAAAATAGCAACATTGTGGAGCCTACTTTGCATGTTTGTGCTAGTCACCAAATAGATCAAAAAATACAAGACTTGCACTTCTGTAAAGATGGCATGGTGTAGTTCAAAACACATGTATACCACAGGCTCATATGGTGCACACATCAAATGAAACAAAAATGACAACTCACCATGTTCTGTTAAGAACCAGCAGTTAACATTTTATAGCATTCTTGCAATAGGGATAATCATGTCAAGATGAACTCTATCATGCATGAAACAGCAACCATCAGGTAGAGCACGAAGAGTAGAGCAATTCACATATAAATTTCATCATCATCGGATACATATGCATAGAGTTAGGGCCCACACAAGATGCACTCATAATGTTTGAAAATGAGGGACTTAGTGAAAAATTACCCACGTGAAACGGGATCCAGATCGGGGAAGCTACATTCCTCGTACAAGACGTCTCCGGCGGAAGTCAACGGCGACGGTGGGGCAGCGTGGGCTCCGGTAGGCGTCGGGGAGGCCGGGAATGGGTAGATCTGGTCGTGGGCGGCCGGATCAGGACAAGGGTGGCGGTGGACGGAGCTCGGGGCGGCGCTGCCGGCGGAGCTTGGGCAGCCATGGCGGGGCTTGAGCTCCTGGAGCAGAGAGAGAGACCGGGTGAGGGTGAGATGAGGGAGGAGGCGGTTGAGCGACGGGGCACAACCTGGTGGAGGCGGACGTTGCCACGGAGGTCACCGGCGACGAGGTTCGGCGACCGGTGGGTGGCGGCGGCTCGGGAACGATGGAGACATGTGCTCGGGGTGGCTGCGGGTGCGGTCAGACGGATCCGGGCCCAACGCGGGCTCCGAATGGGCCGAGCGGGCCTGCGGCGGTGGGGGAGGCGCGTCGGACGCGTGGCAGACGCGGAGTGGGTGCGGGTGGCGGTGAGATGACGTGGCATCTCCGGTTTGGTCCGGGCGACATGGAGGCTGGACATTTCCAGCCAGAGTAGGACGTGTCCGGCGGCGCGAGGATGAAGATAGCTAGGGTTTGGACTGCGATTTTGGACGGGGAAGGCCTTTATATAGGTAGAGGGAGCTAGGAGTGTCCAAATGAGGTGCGGTTTTCGCCTACACGATTGTGATCCAACGAAGAAGAACATGGAGGTGGCTTAGCTGGGTTATTGGGCTGTTTTGGAGGGGTGTTGGGCTGCAACAAAAAGAGGCTTTTGTGGTTACCCAGTTAACCGTTGGGGCATCAAACGACCTCCAAATGGAACAAAATTTGACAGGCGGTCTACCGGTGATGTACCAAGGTCACTTGAAAAATCTCGGCCCATTCCGAGAATGTTTAACTATCGCTCACGAAAAGAGACAAAAGGGGTGCGCCGGTGCATGTGGGAGTGTCGGATTGCAAAATGGACAATGGGGAAAATGCTCGTATGCATGAGACAAACACAAATGCAAATGTGATGCACATGATGACATGATATGAAAAGCATGACATGAAAAAAAGCAAAACAAAGACAAAAACCCAACCATGAAGGGAATCTCATATCGCATCTCCAGAAAAGGCAAGAGTTGGATTTACAAATATGGAAAATTGTATCCGGGGCGTTACATGAGGCCCGTCGGGTACCAGGGTACGCTGGTTCTCCGGGCACGGGCCTCGTGCGCTAGGGGGCATGATATGTCTCCAACGTATCTATAATTTTTTATTGTTCCATGCTGTTATATTATCAATCTTGGATGTTTTATAATCATTTTATAGTCATTTTATATCATTTTTTGGTACTAACCTATTGACATAGTGCCAAGTGCCAGTTGTTGTTTTCTGCATGTTTTTTACATTGCAGGAAATCAATATCAAACAGAGTCCAAACGCAACAAAACTTTATGGAGATATTTTTGGACCAGAATGAACATAATGGGCCCTGGCTGTGCCTGGGGGTGCTCCGAAGACAGCACAACCCACCAGGGTGCGCCAGGTGGCCCAGGCGCGCCCTGATGGGTTGTGCCCACCTCGGGTGCCCCCAGACCGCCTCCTTGCTATGTAAATACCCCAATAGCCCCAAAACCCTAGGGGAGTCGACGAAATATTGATCCAGCCGCTGCAGAGTCCAGAACCACCAGATCCAATCTAAACACCATCTTGGATGGGGTTCACCAACTCCATTGGTGCCTCTCCGATGATGCGTGAGTAGTTCTTTGTAGACCTTTTGGTCCGTAGTTAGTAGCTAGATGGGTTCCTCTCTCTCTCTTGATTCTCAATACAATGGTCTCTTGGAGATCCATATGATCTAACTCTTTTGTGGTGTGTTTGTTGGGATTGTTGAACTTTGAGTTTATGATCAGATCTATCTTTTTATATCCATGAAAGTTATTTGAGTTTCTTTGATCTCTTATATGCATGATTGCTTATAGCCTCGTATTTCTTCTCCGATATTTGGGTTTTGTTTGGCAAACTTGATCTATTTATCTTGCAATGGTAAAAGGTGCTTTGTAGTGGGTTCGATCTTACGGTGCTTGATCCCAATGACAGAAGGGGAACTGACACGTATGTATCATTGCTACTAAGGATAAAACGATGGGGTCTAATTCTACATAGATAGATCTTTTCTACATCATGTCATCGTTCTTATTGCATTACTCCATTTCTCCATGAACTTAATACACTAGATGCATGCTGGATAGCGGTCGATGTGTGGAGTAATAGTAGTAGATGCAGGCAGGAGTCGGTCTACTAATCTTGGACGTGATGCCTCTATAATGATCAATGCCTGGATATCGTCATGATTATTTGAAGTTCTATCAATTGCCCAACAGTAATTTGTTCACCCACCGTTTGCTATTTTTCTCGAGAGAAGCCACTAGTGAAACCTACGGCCCCTGTGTCTCTTTCTCATATATTTGTCTTTGCGATCAAGTTTTCCTTTAAATTTATTTTTAGATCTATTAAACCAAAAATCCAAAAATACCTTTCTGTAATTTATTCTTATTTATTTTATTTGGCGTTCGATCTATCAATCTATTACAACTTTCTCCCGTCCACGCACCAATTTCTAGCGTCGTTACCCGAAAGGGATTGACAACCCCTTTAATACGCCGGGTTGCAAGTGGTTGTTATTTGTGTGTAGGGGTTGTTTACGTTGTGTTGCTTGGTTCTCCTACTGGTTCGATGACCTTGGTATCACATCTGAGGTAAATACCTACCGCTGTCGTGCTGCATCATGCCGTCCTCTTTGGGGAAATACTGACGTAGCTTCAAGCCGCATAAAAAGGAATTTCTGGCGCCGTTGCCAGGTAGGATCATCAACATATACTAGGTTCCTAATCACAAATCCCATCTCCTCACAATTTGATTTATTTGCCATTTGCCTTTGATTTCCTCTCCCCCACTTCACAAAAATTTGCCGTTTTATTCGCCCTCTTTTTCGTTCGCCGTTTTCTCGTCAGATCTCATCTTTGCTTGTGTTGCCATGTGTCTTCTATATGCTTGCATCTTCGCTTGCTAAAATTTTATTTATATGGATCCTCATCCACTTGCTAATCTTTTGAAAATATCCAATCATGATGAACCAATTGCTAGTGAGTTGAGTGAACTAGATTATCTTTATGAAGTTCTGTTTGAGATTCGTGAATCTAAAAATTGTGATGAAGAAATTTATGAAGTGGTTCATGATAGCTCCTTGAATGAAAAGCATGATTGCAATGATATTACTATAAATTCTATTAATGTAAATTGTGTTAATACTATGCAAAACCCCAAGCTTGGGGATGCTAATTTTGCTATGTCCACTACTTGTTGCAATGATCATGATTGGGGTGGTGATTCTTATGATCTTAAAAATGTATTTAAGCCTCATGAAGAATATGTTTGCGACATTATTGAAAGCGGGATTAGAAGAGCGTCAACTTTAGGTAAAAATAATCCCTAAAATTTGGAGAGTGTTCAATATTATGAAATTTTTGATAAAAGTGGGTTTGGAGAGGTCATGACTTTATTCGATGATAATCCCACTTTTTGGAAGAATGTCAACTTTGCATGCATGAGGATCATGAAGAGAATATTTTATGTGATAGTTATATCGTTGAATTTTATTATGATCCTACATGTAATTTTTTTGAGAGAGGGAAATATGGTTGTAGAAATTTTTCATGTTAGTAAATTACCTCTCGCTATGTTGAGATTGCTATTGTTTCTTTCTTCTTCCTTGCATATGCTAGTTTTTGCTTGTTTTTATAATTTGTTTGCTTATAAAATTCCTATGCATAGGAAGTATGTTAGACTTAAATATGTTTCTCACATTTTCATGATGCTCTCTTCTCGTTTCAATTATTATATTTCATGTGAGCATCAATAAAATCTTATGCCTAGCTAGGGGCGTAAAACTATAGCGCTTGTTGGGAGGCAACCCAATGAATAAATTTTATTTTTGCTTTTTGCTTTCTGTTCAGTGTTAGCACTATTATGCTACTGTTATGATTGTGTTTTTATGTTTTAATTAGTGTTTGTGCCAAGTAAAGCCTTTAGCATCTTCTTGGGTGTTAGTTGTTTAATCTTGTTAAAAAACAGAAATTTTGTGCTCGCGAAAATAATTCTCAATTTTAACCAGAGAGCGATAAAATGCGCACTAATCTTGAAATAGATGAATATACAAATTTCTCAGGTCGTCCTAATTTTTCAGAAATTTTGGAGTTACAGAAGTATTCGAAATAGTCAGATTGCTAGAAACTATTCTATTTTGACAGATTCTATTTTATTTGTGTTGTGTGCTTGTTTTGATGGCTCTCTGGTTTTCTTTGATGTGTTTTTGCCATAGAAAAGTTGGAATGCAGTAGATATAATGCAAGAATAATATATGAATTTGTTTGATACAACACTTATAGTAGTGATTTATTTTCTTATACTAACGGATCTCACTTAGGTTTTCTGGAGTATTGTGTGATTGAAGTTTTCAAGTTTTGGGTTATCTTACAATGGATGAAGGAATAAGGAGTATAAGACCATAAGATTGGGGATGCCCCGGCATCTCAAGCTATTATCAAAAAATGAGCAACCAACTAAGCTTGGGAATGGCCCTGAGTGGCATCCCCTCTTTCTTCTAACGACCATCGGTATTTTACTCGAAGCTATATTTTTATTAGTCACATACTATGTGTTTTGCTTGGAGTGTCTTGTATGATATGAGTTTTTGCTTGTTTTCTTTTGTGTTTTAAGTCTTGATCCCTTACTGGACACACCTATTTGAGAGAGCCAAAATTATGTCATGACATGTTAGATTGCTCTCTATGCTTCAGTTAAATCTTTTATGAGCTATGGACTTGCTTTAGTGCTTCACTTATATATTTTGAGCATGGTGTGCTTTAGTATTTTTGAAGAAATGCTCTCTTGCTTCACTTAGATTTATTTGAGAGTTAGTAAAATTTTCTAGAAATTCTCTCTTGCTTCACTTAAATTAATTTGAGAGAAAGAAAGAAATATTATTCTCATGATCTTCACCTATATTTGTTTGAGCTTATGAAAAGCAACACATGAAAATTAGTCCCAAAGTAATAGATATCCATGAAGGATACAATAAAAACTTTCATGAAGATCATTGGACAAAATAAACTTGATTCTTAGTAACAGTTTTGAGGTATGATGATGTGATATGTGAGTTATGTTGATGAGTAATTATGGTTTAGTAAGAATATTGGTGTTAAGGTTTGTGATTTCCTATGCAAGCACGAAAGTCAATAGTCATGCAATGAAATTATATCCTACTTGTGGTGCATTATTCGGTGTTAATTATGCTTAATGCTTGCTTATGAGATTATCCGTTTCTCTGTTGGTCGCTTCTCAATCTTTTGCTAGCCTTCATTTTGCACTAAGTATGATCTCTACTTGTGCATCCAAAATCCTTCAAACCAGTTTTGCCACATGAGTCCACTATATCTACCTATATGCGGTATCCTTTTGCCGTTCTAAGCAAATTTGCATGTGCCATCTCTAATTTTCAAAATAAACTTCTCTTTTGTGTGTTTGTTTCGTTCGCAGGGCGGTGAGGGGTGGCTAATATTTTCCATGCTAGATGTGTTATTCTCACGATGAGTGTTTATTCACTTGTCATCGCACGAGAGTAAGGCAAATGTGGTAGGGATGCCCAGTCCCAAAATGAAAAATGAATTTACTTTATGTTGTAAAATAATAAATTCCTTGGAAAGTGTTGGTATGGAGGGAAACCATGGATACCTCTAGCCATGGAAAGTGAAAGTATGGTGGAAAAAGGAAGAAACTTTATTTTCTGTTTGGGAACCGCCTATGATATATCTAGCATGGAAAGTATTGGGAACTCTAAGTCGTTTTTGTTGGTGGGATGGATACACCTCCCAAAATGTTTGCATGAATACGCCTCCACCAGATGGCCACGAAGGGAATCTTATGCTATGAATGCATGCCCCCCAACCGAGGTTGACCTAGCAAAGTGCGAAGTAGCACCCCCCCCCCCCACACACACACAC
>NC_057800.1:302320766-302330202 GCF_018294505.1 Triticum aestivum
TCGCCGCCCTGCCGTCGCCACCTCGCCGCCCGGCGACGACTCCGACCGCCCCGGCGACCTCTCTCTCCGGCAAGTCCATGGCCGCCTCTTCCTCTCCGGCGAACAAGAACTCTGGCTAGCTACAGTGCTCCGGCGAGCGCCTCAGGAAGCACGCAGATCTGGATCTGGAGACCTCGGTTGACTTTTGCCCTAATTTCCAACAATTTTGTGCATTTTTCATCGCATCATAAGTTTCGGGCGTGTAGCATATAAAATTGTTCGTCTCGACGATTACTTCATTTCATCTCATTGCTTCATGTTCATTTGAGCTCATCTTGATGCCCTAAATGCTATTGGAAGAGTGCTAGTTTCTGTTAGTTTCAGATTCATATCAGTAATTGGACTTTTGTCATTTTTGCCATGATTAATGTGTGCCTCCTATGAACTTGAGCTCTACATGTGTTTTGAAGTATGCCATGTCCTCTTTACAGGGGTGTATGGAATGTATTTATGTGATCTTTGTGTTTACTAGCACAAGCATGCAAAGTAGCCCTCGTAATGTTGCTGATTCCAGGGACTTAGAAATATACTAATTCTTTGCCCTGTCATTATTTTTATGCCATGTGTTCTTGTTGCTACAGAGTGATCCATGCCTCTTTTGAGCATGTTTTGTAGATGTTGTGGTGCTCTATCCATCCATGTCTTTGTTTGCATTTATGGAGTAACCTAGCTTGACTCAATCGAGCTCTACTTTTGCTATAAAATGTTGCTGGTAGAATGTTTACATGTTAAGCATTTTTGTCGAGCTTGTTGTAGTTGACCCGAGCATGCTATGTTGTTGGTCTTTCCATGTTTAGCTTCTACGCCATGTCTACTTGCTGGGTATATGCTTAGATTGTCATGCAATGCCTTGTGGTGAGTGCATCGAGCTCGTAAACATGCCTACTTGATATCTGTTTTGCCATGTTCCAGTTTTCTTCTAAGTCTGAATCTGTTAACGATAATTGCTATGTTCGCATGGTTGCCATTGTATTTTCTGATTCCTTTTGGCTTATGGTCAGTAAGGGACTTTTGTTTTATGCTCTGAGTAGCTTCATTCCATGTCTTGTGTTGCCATGATATGATCTTGTAGAATGTTGTTATCTTGCTCTAAAGATTGCTTCCTGATGTTAAATTCCAGACGACTTGTTATTTTCACTAAGTCTGTAACCTGATATCTTTTGCACTTTTTCCATGCTTGTTTGAACCTTCTATTGAGCGAATTAGCCATAGCTCAGTGTTCATCTTTTGTCAAGCATCTTGAGTGGATCCATGTCATGTATTTTGTTGTTATGTTAGAGTTTTGTAGCTTGTTGTTCTTGATGCATTTAGATGGCCTCGTGCTATTAATCGCAGATCGGTGCCATATTTGTTTTGCTTGCCATTTGCAAACCGTGCATCCGATTCCGGTGATCTTTATATCGATTTCGACCAAAATCAACTCATCTTTCCAGTGGCACTCTTGGTTTTCCAAGTTGAGGCCAGGTTCAATCTTTCCTTTCCGAAACATGCATATGCATCGCATATCACATCCGCATATCATGCCATGTTTTGCATCATGTTGTTTGTGCATTGCACGTGGTTGATTGTGTGTCCCTTTTCTTGTGTTCTTGCTTTGGGTAGAGCCAGGAGACGAGTACGTGATCGAGGAGCCCATTGAGTACGTTTACGAGGATAAAGTTAACGTCAACTTGGAGAACTTTGCAGGCAAGATGACCATACCCTCGAAATCACTTCTATCTTTGCTTGCTAGATGCTCGCTCTATTTCTATGCCTATGCTACGATACCTACCACTTGCTTATCATGCCTCCCATATTGCCATGTCAAAACTCTAACCCACCTTGTCCTAGCAAACCGTTGTTTGGCTATGTTACCGCTTTGCTCAGCCCCTCTTATAGCGTTGCTAGTTGCTGGTGAAGATTGGAGTTTGTTCCTTGTTGGAACATGTTTATTGTTGGGATATCATTATTATATCTTGTCTATTTTTAATGCACCTATATACTTGGTAAAGGGTGGAAGGCTCGGCCTTATGCCTGGTGTTTTGTTCCACTCTTTCCGCCCTAGTTTCCGTCATACCGGTGTTATGTTCCTTGATTTTGCGTTCCTTACACGGTTAGGTTATAATGGGAACCCCTTGACAGTTCGCCTTGAATAAAACTCTTCCAGCAATGCCCAACATTGGTTTTACCATTCGCCACCTAGCCTCTTTTTCCCTTGGGTTCCGCGGACTGAAGGGTCATCTTTATTTTAAACCCGCGGGCCAGTGCTCCTCTGAGTGTTGGTCCAAACTGAGCTGCCTGCGGGGACACCTCGGGGAAACTTGAGGGTTGGTTTTACTCGTAGCTAGTCTCATCTGTTGTGCCCTGAGAACGATATATGTGCAGCTCCTATCGGGATTTGTCGGCACATTCGGGTGGCTTTGCTGGTTTAGTTTTACCATTGTCGAGATGTCTTGTAACCGGGATTCCGAGTCTGATCGGATCGTCCTGGGAGAAGGAATGAATATCTTTCGTTGACCGTGAGAGCTTGTGATGGGCTAACTTGGGACACCCCTGCAGGGATTTGAACTTTCGAAAGCCGTGCCCGCGGTTATGGGCAGATGGGAATTTGTTAATGTCCGTTTGTAGAAAACCTAAACCTAAACTTAATTAAAATGAATCAACAGAGTGTGTGGCCATGATGGTCTCTTTTCGGTAGAGTCCGGGAAGAGAACACGGTCTCGTGTTATGCTTGAACGTAGGTTGTTCTAGGATCACTTCTTGATCATAGTTTCTCGACCGTGCCTTTGCCTTCTCTTCTCGCCCTCATTTGCGTATGTTAGCCACCATATATGCTAGTCGCTTGCTGCAGCTCCACATCATACCTTTTACCCTTCCTATAAGCTTAAATAGTCTTGATCGCGAGGGTGTGAGATTGCTGAGTACCCGTGACTCACAGTTTACTTCCAAAACCAGATGCAGGGACCGATGATACCGTTCTAGGAGATTCGACTGAGCTCAAGTGGGAGTTCGATGAGGACTCAGGACGATACTACGTTTCCTTTCCAGACGATCAGTAGTGGTGCCCAGTTGGGGCGATCGGGGACTTTGTCGCATGTGGGGTTGTTCTTTATTTTGGTTCTGTAGTCGGACCTTGATTGTATCTGGATGAATGTAATGATATTTATGCTATTGTGTAACGTGGCGAGTGTAAGCCAACTATGTATCTCTTTTCCCATTTAATTACATGGGTTGTGTGAAGATTCTCACTTGCAACATTGCTTACAATGCGGTTATGCCTCTAAGTCGTGCTTTGACACATGGGAGATATAGCCGCATCATGGGCGTTACAAGTTGGTATCAGAGCATACCCCGACTTTAGGAGCCCCCTGCTTGATTGAATCGCTGGCGTTGTTGAGTCTAGAAAAATGTTGAGTCATTTAGGATTATATATATATCGGAGAGTAGGATTCTTTTTACTTCTCAGTCCCTTCGTCGCTCTGGTGAGGCATCCTGACGTAGAGTTTTGACTCTTCTCTTCTCAAATTTCACTAATTTTTTTAGGATCACGCGGGTATCTTGGAATCGTTTCGACGGTTTTGTGACGAGAACATTGTTCTTGGTGCCTCCTGACATTTAGGGGTTGTGGCAGTGTCCCGGGGAGTTGAGCTCCGAGGTGTTGTCATCACAATTTTATCGTTGCAATTCTGGAATACCTGAGTTTCGCTGACATCGAAAATCTCTTTTATGCAGTTGTTGGTGAGATAACCTCGACGCCACCCAGTACTGGGGCGGGAGTTCAGGAGTATCGCCATAACTCGTATAACAGGTGCTTTTCGAAGGTTGAGGTAAATGATTTCCGAAGGTTTCTTGGTTATGTGTTGAAGGATGGATACAGCTGGAAGTAGGATTTGCTAGCTTTGGGTGAGATGTTATGCTTCCCCTGTATCCCCAACACCTGATTGCATAACCGGGAGAATTTCGGGAGTTTCATAGGTGGGAATTCTTGTAGCTCTAGTATTTCTTCCGCGAATATTTGGTTTGTGATTGGGTAATCCTCACCAAGTATTTGTTCTTGTTCATACCTTGTTGTTTTATTCTTCTACCTCTATCTAAGTGGCTTTCCAATTTATGGAAGTGTGACCATTTCAATTGGAATGCATTCGTTCATTTTGTTCGGATGTTAAGACTATATGTTGTAATTTCGATCCATTTGATTCAGCTTGAATATATGTCTTTCAAGATGCTAACGGATGTCACCCTCTTCAGGATGGCTCCTCCAACACGTCTGAATCCTGAACCGCCGCCACCACCTCCACCTCCGGAGGCATGTCAAGCTGTGATGGCCGCTACCAATGCCAACACGCAACTGATCATGCAAATATTGCAAGAGCGCAACCAAGGGAATCAAGGCCATGGCAACAATCAGAATCAATTTGCTTCACTCTACCAGTTCCTCGCAAACCAGCCAAAGACCTTCAGCAACTGTGTTGAGGCAACAGACGCGGAAGATTGGCTCGTGGATATCTGCAAGCATTTCGAGTGTAGCAACATCGGGCCTGAGGACTTTGTCAAGTTTGCCTCCTTCCAACTCAAAGACCAAGCTGCAGAATGGTATCAGCAATACAAAGATTCCAGTGGAGGTCGTGTGATTACCTGGGATGAATTCCGTCAAGACTTCAAAGCTCACCACATTCCTCAGAGTGCTGTTGAGAGAAAGCGTGAGGAGTTCTGCAACCTGAAGCAAGGCAGCTTGTCTGTTTACCAGTATAACATCATGTTCCAGAAGCTCGCTCGTTTGGCTAAGCAAGACGTCCCTGACGAGAAGAGCATGATTTATCAGTTCAGAGGTGGCCTTAGAGAAGATCTTCAACTAGCTCTTGTGCTTTTTGAGCCGCAGAAGTATGATGAGTTTTACAACATGGCACTAAAATAAGAGACTGCTCAACTCAAGTGCGATGCTTCCAAGAAGCGAGTCAGAGATGCAACTCCTTCTTCCTCAACTCAAGTGGTAACTAAGCAGCAAAAGTATTGGTTGCCTCCTCCTCCTCCGTTCCGTCAGCCTTTTTAGCAGAAGAGCAAAGGTGGCAATGGATCTTCCCACCCACCCAACCCAGGCTTTCAGAACAAGACTTCGTCTCATGCTCCAAGAACAAGTGCTCCGTATCACCGTCCGCTCTCGGAGGTCACGTGCAACAAGTGTCAGCAGAAGGGTCACTATGCCAACAAATGCTTCAATCAAAGGCGTCTTCCTCCTCCTCCTCCTGTGAGATCTGCCAGTACCGCAGTGGTCAAGCATAATCCCAAGCATGCCAAGGTCAACTTGATGAACGCAACTCAGGAGGAGGACTCGTCAGATGTCACAATGGGTAACCTTCCTGTTAACGATATCCCTGCAAAAGTTCTTTTTGACTCTGGTGCATCACATTCTTTCATGTCATTCCCATTTGCATCGGAGCACAACTTTGGTAATAAGGCATACCTAAAGCATTGCAAGTTGTTTCTCCGGCTAAGCGTTTGAGTTCTAGCATGATGGTCCCGGATATTTCTATCATGATGGGCGACTTCAAGTTTCTAGCTTCTCCAATTGTCTTTGGTAACTCAGATATTGATCTTATCTTGGAATGGACTGGCTTTCTAAACACAAGGCTCAGCTTGATTGTGCTGCCAGGCAGATTCAATTGACACATTCGTCTGAGGATGTAATCGTCTTTGCCGCTTGTGATGATACCATCCGACTATTTTCTCTCAACGAGAAGGGCGAGCTGGATGCCATCTCTCAGATTCCAGTCGTCTGTGAGTATCAAGACGTCTTTCCAGAAGAGTTCCAGGAATGCCTCCGCATTGGCCAGTTGAATTCGTCATCGATCTTGAGCCTAGCACGGAACCTGTTTGCAAACGTCCTTACAATCTTGGACCTGAAGAGTTGAAGGAGCTGAAGAAGCAACTCGATATTCAAGAGCGTATGGGTCTCATCCGACCAAGTTCTTCTCCATGGGGTTGTGGTGTTCTTTTCTTCAAGAAGAAGGATGGAACGGACCGACTTTGTGTCGACTACCGTTCATTGAACAAGAAAACCATAAAGAACAAGTAACCACTTCCCAACATCAATGAGCTTTTCGAATAACTCAAAGGTGCTCAAGTATTCTCCAAGCTTGATCTCCGTATGGGCTATCATCATATTCGCATTCGTGAAGAAGATATCCCCAACACAACATTCAGAACAAGTTATGGTTCATATGAATACACTGTCATGTCTTTCGGCCTCGTCAATGCTCCTCCAACATTCTATCGCATGATGAACTTCATCTTCAACGCCTAAACAAATGACTTCTTCTTGGTCTACCTTGATGACATTTTGGTCTTTTCCAAGAACAAGGAGAATCATGCCAAGCATTTGAGATTGGTGTTGGATAAACTCAGAGAACATCAGTTCTACGCCAAGTTTTCAAAGTGCGAGTTTTGGCTCGATGAGGTTCTCTACCTTGGGCATATCATCTCCGCCAAGGGCATAGCTGTTAATCCTGAGAAGGTGTCTGCAATTGTGAATTGGGAACCACCTCAGAACGTGAAGCAACTCCGCAGCTGCCTTGGGCTCGCAAGCTATTAACGAAGGTTCGTTGAGAACTTCTCAAACATCGCGAAGCCTCTTTCCAACCTTCTCCAGAAACATGTGAAGTACGTTTGGTCTCCAGAATGTGACATCACTTTCAACACCCTGAAAGAGAAATTAGTCACTGCTCTAGTTCTGACTCCTCCTGACGAATCCAAACCGTTCGGGGTCTTCTGTGATGCTTCCCTTCAAGGTCTTGGTGCAGTGTTAATGCAAGAGAAGAAAGTTGTGGCCTATACCTCTCGCCAGTTGAAGCCCAATGAAAAGAACTACCCCACTCATGACCTCGAGTTGGCGGCAGTTGTCCATGATCTTTTAACATGGAGACATCTCTTGTTGGGAAGAAAAGTGTACATCTTCACTGATCATAAGAGTCTCAAGTACATCTT
Organism: Triticum aestivum; assembly: GCF_018294505.1. Classification (NCBI taxonomy): domain Eukaryota; kingdom Viridiplantae; phylum Streptophyta; class Magnoliopsida; order Poales; family Poaceae; genus Triticum; species Triticum aestivum. Next base: position 302,327,766 of record NC_057800.1, read on the forward strand.
CACTCAGCCAAACCTCAACCTCAGGCAGACTTGTTGGGTCGAAATGATTCAAGAGTATAATCCGAGTATTGAATATACTCCAAGGAAGGCCAATGTAATTGCTGACGCATTGAGCAGGAAGGCTTACTGCAACAGTTTGATTCTCAAGCCTTACCAACCAGAGCTTTGTGAAGCTTTCCGCAAACTCAATCTTCAAGTTATTCCTCAAGGATTTATTGCCAACCTCCAAGTCTCTCCTACTTTGGGAGATCAGATTTGTGAGGCTCAACTTCTTGATGCTATGGTGAAGAAGGTGAAGATTGGGATTGCCAAGAGTCAACCCAAGTACAAGTGCTATCGCCTTGATGACAAGGATACTCTATTCTTCGAGGATCGCATTGTTGTGCCTAAAGGTGACCTTCGTAAAGTCATTATGAACGAGGCTCACAATTCACTCCTCTCTATTCACCATGGAAGTACAAAGATGTACCAGGACCTCAAGCAGTCATATTGGTGGACTCGAATGAAGCGCAAGATTGCTTAGTTCGTGAATGAATGTGATGTCTGTAGAAGAGTGAAAGCAGAACACCAACGACCAGCTGGTCTCCTCCAACCTCTTGCCATTCCAGAATGGAAGTTTAACCATATTGAGATGGACTTCGTGACTGGATTTCCAAAGTCCAAGCGTGGCAATGATGCTATCTTCGTTGTCATTGACAAGCTCACCAAAGTGGCTCATTTTCTTCCTATCAAAGAATCTATCACAGCAGCTCAGTTGGCAGAGCTATATACCTCCAGGATTGTATCCTTGCACGGCATTCCGCAGTTGATATCTTCAGATCGTGGCAGCATCTTTACCTCTAAGTTCTGGCATTCTTTTCAGAAGGCCATGGGCACCAACATTCGCTTCAGCACAACTTTTCATCCTCAAACTAGTGGCCAAGTCGAGTGAGTCAATCAGATTCTTGAAGATATGCTTAGGGCATGCGTCATCTCTTTTGGTATGAAGTGGGAAGATTGTCTTCCATATGCCGAGTTCTCCTACAACAACAGCTTCCAAGCGAGTTCGGGCAAGGCCCCATTCGAGATTCTCTCTGGCAGGAACTGCCGTACTCCTCTTTACTGGTCAGAGACTGGTGAACGCCAACTTCTTGGCAATGACTTGATCACACAGGTTGAAGAAATGTGCAAAGTCATTCATTAAAATCTCAAAGCCGCGCAATCGCGCCAGAAGAGTTACTATGATAGCAAGCATCATGACTTGGCTTTCGAGATTGGAGACCATGTCTACCTCCGCATCTCTCCAATGAAAGGTACTCATCGCTTTGGTATCAAAGGGAAGCTTTCCCCTAGATACGTGGGTCCTTTGAAGATCATCAGCAAAAGAGGCGATCTTGCCTATCAACTTCAGCTTCCCTCCAACTTTGCAAACGTGCATGACGTGTTTCACGTGTCTCAACTCCGCAAGTGTTTCAAGACTCTTGACCGCACCATCAACTTTGAAGAGATTGATCTCCAAGAAGACCCGTCTTATCATGAGCACCCAGTTGCTATTCTTGAAGAAACTGAGCGCAAGACTCGCAACAAGTCTATCAAATTCTTGAAAGTCAAGTGGTCACATCATTCCGACCGTGAAACCACCTGGGAACGCAAGTACAACCTCGGTTCTGAGTACCCGGAGTTTTTCCAGTCCTAGATCTCGGGACGAGATCCTTTCATAGTGGTGGAGTGTTGTAACATCCCGTATGTAAGTTGCCATATTTGTATTCCAACTCTTGCCGTTTCCGGCACTAAGTTATGATATTTCCTCGTTGTCGGGTTTTTGCCTTCGTGTTGCTTTTGTATTTGTCATGCATCTCCTATCATGTCATCATGTGCATCGCATTTGCATACATGTTCGTCTCATGCATCCGAGCATTTTCCCCGTTGTCCATTTTGCATTCCGGCGCTCCTATATCCTCCGGTGTCCCTTTCTACCTCTTTTAGTGTGCGTGTGTTAAACGTTTTCGCATTGGACCGAGACTTGCCAAGCAGCCTTGGTTTACTAACGGTAGACCGCCTGTCAAGTTTCGTGCCATTTGCACTTTGTTTGATACTCCAACGGTTAACCGAGGGACCGAAAAGGCCTCGTGTGTGTTGCAGCCCAACACCTCTCCAACGTGGCCCAAAACCCACCTAAACCCCTTCCATCATCTAGAGCGTTCGATCACGATCGCGTGGCAGAAAACTGTACTCAATTTGGAGCCTCCTAGCTCCTCCTACCTATATAAAGGTCCCTCTCCCCCGAAAATCCGGACGAAGCCCTAGCCCTCCACCTCCTCGCGCCGCCGGACGAAAACCCGGCCGGCCAGACACGTCCGACCTGCGTGCCGCCGTGACGTGGCACGCCGGGATTCGCCCGCGCACCGCCCCACATCACCGCCTCCCGCGCCGCCTCCTGGGCCGCCCCCCGTGCGCC
>NC_057800.1:302330800-302341524 GCF_018294505.1 Triticum aestivum
CGCGTCGCCTCGTCCCGCCTCCGCGCCGGCGACCGCGCACCACCGCGCCTGCAACCGCCGCTCCGACGCTCCTCGCTCGCCGCCGACCCAACTCCGGCGCCGCACCACCGTGCCTCGCCGCCCCGTCCTCGCCACCACGCTGCCCGGCGACGACTCCGACCGCCCAGGCGACCTCTCTCTCCGGCAAGTCCACGGTCGCCTCCTCCTCTCCGGCGAACAGGAACTATGGCCAGCTACAGTGCTCTAGAGAGTGCCTCGGGAAGCATGTAGATCTGGATCTAGAGACCTCGGTTGACTTTTGCCCTAATTTCCAGTAATTTTGTGCATTTTTCATCGCATCATAACTCATCAACCGTGGCTCCGTTTCGGGCGTGTAGCATATAAAATTGTTCGTCTCGACGAGTACTTCATTTCATCTCATTGATTCATGTTCATTTGAGCTCATCTTGATGCCCTAAATTCTGTTGGAAGAGTGCTAGTTTCTGTTAGTTTCAGATTCATATCAGTGATTGGACTTTTGTCATTTTTGCCATGATTTATGTGTGCCTCCTATGAACTTGAGCTCTACATGTGTTTTGAAGTATGCCATGTCATCTTTACAGGGGTGTATGCCATGTATTGTGATCTTTGTGGTGACTAGCACAAGCATGCAAAGTAGCCCTCGTAGTGTTGCTGATTCCAGGGACTTAGAAATATTCTAAGTCTTTGCCCTGTCATTATTTTTATGCCATGTGTTCTTGTTGCTACAGAGTGATCCATGCCTCTTTTGATCATGACCAGTAAGGATGTTTTGTAGATGCTGTGGTGATCTATCCATCCATGTCTTTGGTTGCATTTATGGAGCACCCTAGCTTGACTCAATCGAGCTCTACTTTCGCTATAAAATATTGCTGGCAGAATGTTTACGTGTTAAGCATTTTTGCCGAGCTTGTTGTAGTTGATCCGTGCATGCCATGTTGTTGTTCTTGCCATGTTTAGCTTCTATGCCATGTCTACTTGCTGGGTATATGCTTAGTTTGTCATGCAATGCCTTGTGGTGAGTGCATCGAGCTTGTAAACATGCCTACTTGATTTCTGTTTTGCCATGTTCCAGTTTTCTTCTAAGTCTGAATCTATTAACGATAATTGTTATGTTCACATGGTTGCCATTGTATTTTCTGATTCCTTTTGGCTTATGGTCAGTAAGGCACTTTTGTTTTATGCTTTGAGTAGCTTCATGCCATGTCTTGCTTTGCCATGATATGGTCCTGTAGCATGTTGTTATCTTGCTCTAAACATTGCTTCCTGATGTTAAATTCCTGACTTGTTATTTTCACTAAGTCTGTAACCTGATATCTTTTGCACTTTTTCCATGCTTGTTTGAACCTGCTATTGAGTGAATTAGCCGTAGCTCAGTGTTCATATTTTGTCAAGCATCTTGAGTGGATCCCTGCCATGTATTTTGTTGTTATGTTAGAGTGCTGCAGCTTGTTGTTCTTGATGCATTTAGATGGCCTCGTGCTGTTAATCGCAGATCGGTGCCATATTTGTTTTGCTTGCCATTTGCAAACCGTGCATCCGATTCCGGTGTTCTTTATATCGATTTCAACCGAAATCAACTCATCTTTCCAGTGGAACTCTTGGTTTTCCAATTTGAGGCCAGGTTCAATCTTTCCTTTCTGAAACATGCATATGCATCGCATATCACATCCCGCATATCATGCCATGTTTTGCATCATGTTGTTTGTGCATTGCGCGTGTGTTACGGCATATCTCTCTCAAGGTAGTTTTGGTGATTGATGACAACATGTTTGCGGACTAATCTTGTGCTTTGAATAATTCACAGATTCTCCCCTGGCACAAGACGCTTTCTTCCCCTCGGAGTGTATTTCAAGACGGTGTAGCTCTTTCGTTTCTTTCTCGGTGGACTAGTTGCATAGAGGGCACCATACTATCAAGAGGGGGTCCGCTGGGGTATTGCATGGGTGTAATCATCACGTACACATCAACTTCTCACCCTCCGAGCTTTTCCATTCCCTTGTAGAGTTCTCTTCTCTATTCCTTGTCCTGTCTGGGTCCAAGCGGTAGTACCACGCAACCCAGCGGTAGTACCGCTGAGGAGCCACAAGCGGCAGTACTGCTCCACAGCGGTAATACCGCCCGTGGCTCCACAGCAGTAGTACCGCTGGGGTGCCTGGCACCTCCGCCTCGTCCTCAACATCTTTGGAGAGCTTCTCTCTCTCTCTCTCTCTTGCACCCCAGCGGTAGTACCGCACTGCCAGCGGTAGTACGGCCGAAGGATCACAAGCGGCAGTACCGCTCCACAGCGGTAGTACCGCCCATGACCCCGCTGCCGTAGTACCGCTGGGCAGTCTGGCTCCTACCGCCTCGATTCGAGGTCTTTTTCTTGTGTCGGGTTTTGCGGCACTAGTCGCGGTTGTACAGGTGGTAGTACCGTTCCAGGAGCGGTAGTACCGTGATTGGGTCCTTTCTCTTCTTATCTCCTCTGCCTGACAGTGCCGCTTGTTGGCGCGGTAGTACCGTTGTCCTGGTGGTAGTACCGCCCCCTCTCAGCGGTAGTACCGCCCTGTGCGGGGCTGGTTGGTGGGGGGCAACGGTTGGATTTTTTCCCCCACTATAAAAGGGAGTCCCCTTCTTCTCTTTGACCTACCTCTTCCTCCCCCAAGCTCCATTTATTGCTGAAGCTCCATTAAATGCTCCAAGCTCCATTTTCGCCCGATCTATCTCTCTAGCCAATCAAACTTGTTGATTTGCTCGGGAGTGGTTGAGAAGGCCCCGATCTACACTTCCACCAAGGGATTTTCGATTCCCCCACTCATCCCTAGCGGATCTTGTTACTGTTGGGTGTTTGAGCACCCTAGACGGTTGAGGTCACCACGGAGCCATAGTCCATTGTGGTGAAGCTTCATGGTCTTGTTGGGAGCCTCCGATTAAGTTGTGGAGATTGCCCCAACCTTGTTTGTAAAGGTTCGGTCGCCGCCTTCAAGGGCACCAATAGTGGAATCACGGCATCTCGCATTGTGTGAGGGCGTGAGGAGAATACGGTGGCCCTAGTGGCTTCTTGGGGAGCATTGTGCCTCCACGCCGCTCTAACGGAGACGTACTTCCCCTCAAAAGGAAGGAACTTCGGTAACACATCCTTGTCTTCACCGGATCCACTCTTGGTTATCTCTTACCTTTACTTGTGCAAGCTCTTTAGTGTTTCTTCCCTTGCTTGCTTGTATGCTTGTTGTTATTGCATCATATAGGTTGCTCACCTAGTTGCCCATCTAGACAACCTACTTTGATGCAAAGTTTAATTTGGTAAAGAAAAGTCAAAATTGGTAGTTGCCTATTCACCCCCCTCTAGTCAACCATATTGATCCTTTCAACGTGGTTGATTGTGTCTCCCTTTGCTTGTGTTCTCGCTTTGGGTAGAGCCGGGAGACGAGTACGTGATCGAGGAGCCTGTTGAGTATGTTTACGAGGATAAAGCTAACGTCAACTCGGAGAACTTTGCAGGCAAGATGACCATACCCTCGAAATCACTTCTATCTTTGCTTGCAAGATTCTAGCTCTATTGCTATACCTATGCTATGATACCTACCACTTGCTTATCATGCCTCCCATATTGCCATGTCAAACCTCTAACCCACCTTGTCCTAGCAAACCGTTGTTTGTCTATGTTACCGCTTTGCTCAGCTCCTCTTATAGCGTTGCTAGTTGCAGGTGAAGATTGGAGTTTGTTCCTTGTTGGAACATGTTTATTGTTGGGATATCATTATTATATATTGTCTATTTTTAATGCACCTATATACTTGGTAAAGGGTGGAAGGCTCGGCCTTATGCCTGGTGTTTTGTTCCACTCTTGCCGCCCTAGTTTCCGTCATACCGGTGTTATTTTCCCTGATTTTGCGTTCCTTACACGGTTGGGTTATAATGGGAACCCCTTGACAGTTCACCTTGAATAAAACTCTTCTAGCAATGCCCAACATTGGTTTTACCATTCGCCACCTAGCCTCTTTTTCCCTTGGGTTCCGCGGACTCAAGGGTCATCTTTATTTTAAACCCCCGGACCAGTGCTCCTCTGAGTGTTGGTCCAAACTGAGCTGCCTGCGGGGCCACCTCGGGGAAACTTGAGGGTTGGTTTTACTCGTAGCTAGTCTCATCCGTTGTGCCCTGAGAGCGATATATGTGCAGCTCCTATCAGGATTTGTCAACACATTCAGGTGGCTTTGCTGGTTTAGTTTTACCATTGTCGAGATGTCTTGTAACCAGGATTTTGAGTCTGATCGGATCGTCTTGGGAGAAGGAATATCCTTCGTTGACCGTGAGAGCTTGTGATGGGCTAAGTTGGGACAGACCTGCAGGGATTTGAACTTTCGAAAGCCGTGCCTGCAGTTATGGGTAGATGGGAATTTGTTAATGTCCATTTGTAGAAAACCTAAACCTAAAGTTAATTAAAATGAATCAACAGAGTGTGTGGCCGTGATGGTCTCTTTTCGGCAGAGTCCGGGAAGAGAACACGGTCTCGTGTTATGCTTGAACGTAGGTTGTTCTAGGATTACTTCTTGATCATAGTTTCTCGACTGTGCCTTTGCCTTCTCTTCTCGCTCTCATTTGCGTATGTTAGCCACCATATATGCTAGTCGCTTGCTGCAGCTCCACATCATACCTTTTACCCTTCTTATAAGCTTAAATAGTCTTGATCGCGAGGGTGTGAGATTGCTGAGTCCCCGTGACTCATAGTTTACTTCTAAAACCAGATGCAGGGACCAATGATACCGCTTCAGGAGATTCGACTGAGCTCAAGTGGGAGTTCGATGAGGACTCAGGATGATACTACGTTTCCTTTCCAGACGATCAGTAGTGGTGCCTAGTTGGGGCGATCGGGGACTTTGTCGCATTTGGGGTTGTTCTTTATTTTGGTTCCATAGTCGGACCTTGATTGTATCTTGATGAATGTAATGATATTTATGCTATTGTGTGATGTGGCGAGTGTAAGCCAACTATGTTTCTCTTTTCCCATTTAATTACATGGGTTGTGTGAAGATTACCTCACTTGCGACATTGCTTACAATGCGGTTATGCCTCTAAGTCGTGCTTCGACACGTGGGAGATATAGCCGCATCGTGGGTGTTACAACATAGCTCCGCCTAAACACAACATTTGCATGTACTGTAGTACTAGACTTAATATTCATGTTTCAGTTTCTTGTTCATTTTAAATATTGAATTGAGGACCATGCATGTCTTACATTTTACTCCCTTCGTTCCTAAATATTAGTCTTTTTAGAGATTTCAAATGGACCGCCACATACTGATGTATATAGACATATTTTAGAGTGTAACTCATTTTGCTCCGTATGTAGTCACTTGTTGAAATCTCTATAAGACTAATATTTAGGAACAGAAGGAGTATTTTGAATTCGTATCATACATGCATGGTTTGGAAAAATAGATGCACTATACTTATTGGATGGTTGTTGTGTTCGTGTGTGTGTGTGTGTGGTCATATGCTTGATACATACAAAGTTTCCTCACCACCATACCGTTCATCTTTTAAATTTGAATTTGCAATGAAAAACTTACTAGGGATACCATGAAATGTGAAATCCACATTGAGATCACTATATCACAAACTCACTCTAATTCAAGAACTCATCATAAATCAATTACCATGTTGAGATTACTATTTGCAAGGAAAATATGGGCAGTGTAATACACATAGATTTGTTAGGCAACTTAAAAGATTCCTTTCGTATTCTCAAATGGTAGGACCCAATGGCGTAACAGCCAGACCTTGGCTCGTGTTGATCCTAAAAAAACAGGGATCGTGTCCTTCTGGTGGCGTGCGTGGTACGCACATTAGCCAACCCCAACCAGTCGAGCCTCCGCGTTTCGAGTCGAAATATCTGGCGGCCAGAATTCCAGCCCTAGGAAATTCCCCTCATGTCCCTGGTCCATAATGACTACCGATGAACAATGGAGGGATGCTTTAGTAACTAGACAACATTACCTACCGTGCCGAGCACGCACTACAAGAAATATGTCAACTTGTGACCTTGACTATTGGTCACTGAAAGGTCACTATTTTTCATTTGTGACCTTTTTGTGACCAAAAATAGAAGGTCAAAAGCTGGCGGTCGTAAACTAAAATTAAGGACCTTCTCTGTGAGAAGGTCATAGACGTTTACGACCAAAATATGCCTATTGTTTTGTTTTGGTCACTAGCAACCTCCCCAGGCCACGTAGGCATCTAGCGTGGCAAGCCGATGTGGCACAAGATTCAGCCCAATCCAATTCGGTATTCTACATGGGCCTAGCCCATTAATTCAGCCTATTAGTATTTTTTCTCATATTAATTTTAGCTAGGTAGATGGGCCAAGCCCAACAATTAAGCCTTCACATTTTTGGGCCGTGGCCTTTTCCGCTAGAAATTTTTAGTTTTTTTGTAATATAAAAAAGGTCCACTAGTCAAATGGGTCCCAGATCTCAGGTTCAGGTACGTGGGTCCCAGCTAGCAAGTTCATATTCTTCATATTTCAATTTAACAGTAAATAAATAACCAGTATTTAAATTGGCACAAACAAGAAACACACATAATACTCCAAATATTATCAGCCAGATTCAGTACAGAGCTCCTATTGTACAAATAACACATACTTTACAACCTCTACACATAATAAGCTCTAACATATACAAGCTCTACACGTGATACTCCAAACATTCTCCAGAAGCTCTACAAGTATGGCAATCACAGTTACAAGCTCCACATGTGATACAGTTACAAGCTATGTTCTTCAGCATGGAGCTCCTTCAATAACAATGACAAACTAGGCACCTACTCCTGTTAGGACTGGGCCAACAGAACGGTGATATGCCTTCCACGGTCACCCTGATACATGAATCAACAGAGAAGAATTAGGAAAACTGGAGCCAATATAGCAAGAAGAGACCATTCAAAAAATGACAGCTATTTATATTAGAATGACAACACAAATTTAGCTAGTAGCATGATTTTTGTTCTCCAGCTAGTTAAAATGAGATACTCATTCATACAAGAAAACAGAGAAAAATGAGATACCCAAGTGCGAGTCGTGCAAAAAACTTCACTACACCAAATTGCACCTAAACAATAATACCATTCTACTACCACAGCCATCCATTCAACAGGCAAGAACAAACATTACTAGTCAGAGTACGTAGGCTTAACATCACTAACATCACAAATGCACGAGAGAATAAAGGGAACCAAGAGAGATACCTAAGGATGATAGCATCGTGATGATTTGGATTAAGTTAGCATCTGTGAGGAGGTGAATTATCGCCATGGTGTGCTTGATGATGCACACAACCATGATCTTGTGTAACGCCCTCGATGCGGCTATATCTCCTACGTGTCGAAGCACGACTTAGAGGCATAACCGCATTGAAAGCAATGTCACAAGTAAGGTAATCTTCAAAACATCCCATGTAATTACATAATAAGGGGAAAGGTACATAGTTGGCTTACACTCGCCACGTCACACAAAGTACATAAATAGCATTACATCAACCAATACAATCATGGTCCGACTATGGTACCAAAATAAAAGATCAACCCCAACAAGCGACATGGTCCCGATTGCCCCAACTGGGCACCACTACTGATCATCAGGGAAAGACACATAGTAACGGCGTGAGTCTTCGTTGAACTCCCACTTGAGCTCAAGCGCATCATCTGGAACGGAGTCATCGGGCCCTGCATCTGGTTTGGAAGTAATCTGTGAGCCACGGGGACTCAGCAATCTCGCACCCTCGTGATCAAGACTATTTAAGCTTATAGGTAAGGCAAGGTAATATGTGGAGCTACAGCAAGCGACTAGCATATATGGTGGCTAACCTGTTCGCAAAAGAGAGCGAGAAGAGAAGGCAAAGCACGAACGAGTAACTATAGAACAACCTATGGAAAACATTACTCCAACACCGTGTTCACTTCCTGGACTCCGCCGAGAAGAGACCATCACGGTAACACACTCAGTTGATTCATTTTAATTAAGTTAAGGTTCAAGTTATCTACAACCGGACATTAACAAATTCCCATCTGCCCATAACCGCGGGCACGGCTTTCGAAAGTTCAAATCCTTGCAGGGGAGTCCCAACTTAGCCCATGACAAGCTCTCACGGTCAACGAAGGATATACCTTCTCCCGAGGCATCCCGATTCTACAAGACAACTTCGACAAGTTAAAACAAATCCATCAACACCGCCCGAATGTGCCGACAAATCCCGATAGGAGTTGCACATATCTCAATCTCAGGGCACACTCAGATTGTCCAAACTTCCGGTAGGCCAGCCCAGAGTTGCCCCTGGTGGCCACCGGCGGCTGACGAGGTGGACCAACACTCAGAGGAGCACTGGCCCGGGGGGGTTTAAAATAAGATGACCCTCGGGCTCCGGAAACCCAATGGAAAAATAGGCTAGGTGGCAAATGGTAAAACCAAGGTTGGGCATTGCTGGAAGAGTTTTATTCAAGGCTATTTGTCAAGGGGTTCCCATTATTACCCAACCGCGTAAGGAACGCAAAATCCGGGAACATAACACCGATATGACGGAAACTAGGGCGGAAAGAGTGGAACAAAACACCAGGCATAAGGCCGAGCCTTCCACCCTTTACCAAGTATATAGGTGCATTAAAAATAGACAAGATATAATAATGATATCCCAACAATAAACATGTTCCAACAAGGAACAAACTCCAATCTTCACCTGCAACTAGAAACGCTATAAGAGGGGTTGAGCAAAGCGGTAACATAGCCAATCAATGGTTTGCTAGGACATGGTGGGTTAGAGGTTTGACATGGAAATTTGGGAGGCATGATAATCAAGTGGTAGGCATCATAGCATAGGCATAGCAAAAGAGCGAGCATCTAGCAAGCAAAGATAGAAGTGATTTCGAGGGTATGATCATCTTGCCTGCAAAGTTGTCAGAGTTGACTGGATCCTCGAAAGCAAAATCAATGGGCTCCTCGTTAGCGAACTCGTCTCCCGGCTCTACCCAAACAAGACAAACAAGCAAAAGGAACACAATCAACCACGTGCAAAGCTCAAACAACATGATACAAACATGGTATGCTATGCGGGATGCGATATGTGATGCATATGCAAGATTTGACAAGGAATGATTGAACCTGGCCTCAACTTGGAAATCCAAGTGCGCCACTGGAAAGGTGAGGTGATTTGGTTCAAATCGATATAAAGAACACCAGAATCGGATGCACGGTTTGGAAATGGCAAGCAAAACAAATATGGCACTCATCTGCGATAAACAACAAGTAGCCATCTAAATGCATCAAGATAATTATGCTACATCACTCAAACATGACAAAAAAATACATGGAAGGGATCCACTCATAATGCTTGACAAAAGATGAACACTGAGCTATGGCCAATTCATCCATTAACAGGCTCAAACAAGCATGGCAAAAGTGCAATTGATAAACATGTTTCAGACTTGGTGAAATTAACACAAGCCTGGAATTTCAGATCAGGTAGCACACTTTGGAGCATGAAAACTATATGCTACAGGAAATTAACATGGCAAAACAAGGCATGACATGGAGCTACTCAAAGAGCTTAAAAAAAGTCCCTTAGTGACCTTGAGCCAAAAGGGATCATAAAAATACAATTGCAAGCATGTGAACATGGCAAAAACATAATCAGATCTCAGACTTGGTGAAAAACTGGAGCATGCAAATCTGTTAACGAGTAGGCATGTTTACGAGCTCGATGCACTCACTACAGAGCAAGGCATGACAATCTAAGCATACACCCATCAAGAATACACATTATATAAGCTAGACATGGCAAGAACAACAACATAGCATGCACGGATCAACAACAACATCCTCGGCAAAATCGCTAACAAGTAGACAATCTGCCCAGATTCACGAAATAGCAAAAGTAGAGCTTGATTGACTCAAGGTAGGGTGCTCCATAATTGCAAACAAAGACATGGATGGATAGAGCACCACAATATTAACAAATCATCCTTACTGCTCAAAAGAGGCACGTATCACTAGGAAACAACATGAACATATGGCATATTGATAAAACAGATCAAGGACTTAGTGAAATCTCAAAGTCCCTGAAATCAGCTTTAACGAATGCACTACTTTGCAAGCTTGTGCTAGTCACCACACATGTCACAAAAATACATGGATAGCACCTCTGTAAAGATGGCAAAGCATATAACAAAATGCATGTAGGGCTGAGGAGCATATCATGCACACATTAATCATGGCAAAAATGACAAATAGCTATTTGGTGCAGCAGATCTGACAATTATCTCAAATAGCTCTCTTCCAACAGCATTTCGGGCATGAAGATGAGCTCAAATGAAAATGATGCAATGAGATGAAATGATGTACTCTCTGAGGCGAACATTTTGATATGCTACACGCGCAAAATGGAGCTACGGATGTGGAGTTACGACATGATGAAGTTGCAAGAAAAATTAGGGTTAGGAGGGGAAAAGTCAACTGAATCAGATCTGGATCCGAATCGGGTTACTGTAGCTGCGCGCATTCCGAGGTTCGCCAGCCGGAGTTTTGAGGTCGCCGGACTTGCTGACGTCACCGGAGGAAGGGGAGGAAGCCGAGGCGGTGGAGGAGGTCGGCGGAGCTCGCCGGAGCGGCGACGGCGGTGGCCGGGCGATGCGGCGAGGTCTGGAGGGAACAGCGGTGAGGTCGGGCGTCGCCACCG
>NC_057800.1:302342054-302351552 GCF_018294505.1 Triticum aestivum
CGTCGCCACCGGCGTGGGACGCGGCGGCCAGCATGGTGGCCCGCGGCGGAGCTGGCGACAGCGTCGGGGAAGGAGGGCGGCGCGGGCACCCTGGCGGCGGGGACGAGCGGCGCTTGGGAGACGGGCCTCGGGGGCCCGGGACGGGCTCCGCGGGCCGGCGGGATTCGCGTCAATGTGGGGCGCCGGCTGGGACACGTGGCAGACAGCGATTGGTCCGGGCGGAGCGGCGGACGTGTCCGGCGCGTCCAGACGCTGTCCGGCACGCGGAGAGGAAGGGGATCTAGGGTTTGGGGAAGAAGACCCGAAAATTTCGGGAGAGGATCTATATATAGGCATAGAGGGAGCTAGGAGAGTCCAAATGAGGTGCGGTTTTCGGCCACGCGATCGTGATCGAACGCTCTAGATGATGGAGAGGGTTTTGGTGGGTTTTGGGCCAAAATGGAAGGGTGTTGGGCTGCAACACACACGAGGCCTTCTCGGTCCCTCGGTTAACCGTTGGAGCATCAAACAAAGTCCAAATGCTACGAAACTTGACAGGCGGTCTACCGTTAGTAAACCAAGGCCGCTTGGCAAGTCTCGGTCCAATCCAGAAATGTTTAATCCCCACACACGAAAAGAAGGTAGAAGTGACCACCGAGGAGATAGGAGCGCCGAAATGCAAAACAGACAACGGGGAAAATGCTCGGATGCATGAGACGAACACGTATGCAAATGCAATGCACATGATGACATGATATGAGATGCATGACAATGACAACAATACAAGGAGACAAAAACCCAAACCCGAGGAAATAAAATAACTTAGCACCGGAAACAGCAAGAGTTGGAGTACATATTAGGTAAATTACATCCGGGGTGTTACAACACTCCACCACTACAAAAGGATCTCGTCCTGAGATCTAGGACTGGAAGAACGCCGGGTACTCAGAACGGAGGTGATCCTCGCGTTCCTAGGTGGCGTCACAGTCGGAATGGTTTGACCACTTGACTTTGAGGAATTTGATTGACTTATTGCGAGTCTTGCGTTCAGTCTCTTCAAGAATAGCCACGGGGTGCTCACGATAAGAGAGATCTTCTTGGAGATCAATGTCTTCGAAGTTGACGGTGCGGTCAGGAGTCTTGAAGCACTTGCGGAGCTGAGAGACATGGAACACGTCGTGTACATTTGCAAAGTTTGAAGGAAGCTCAAGTTGATAGGCGAGATCGCCTCTCTTGCTGATGATCTTGAAAGGACCCACGTATCTAGGGGCAAGATTCCCTTTGATACCGAAGCGATGAGTACCTTTCATTGGAGAGACGCGGAGGTACACATGATCTCCGATCTCGAAAGCCAAATCACGGTGCTTACTATCATAGTAGCTCTTCTGGCGCGATTGCGCTGCTTTGAGGTTATCACGAATGACTTTACACATCTCTTCTGCCTCTGTGATTAAGTCATTTCCGAGAAGTTGACGTTCACCAGTTTCTGACCAGTTGAGAGGAGTATGACACTTCCTGCCATACAGAATTTTGAATGGGGCCTTGCCCGAACTTGCTTGAAAACTGTTGTTGTAGCATAATTCGGCATATGGAAGACAATCTTCCCACTTCATGTCGAAGGAGATCACACAAGCCCTGAGCATATCTTCAAGAATCTGATTGACACGCTCGACTTGACCGCTAGTTTGAGGATGGAAAGTTGTGCTGAAGCGGATGTTGGTGCCCATGGCCTTCTGAAAAGACTCCCAAAACTTGGAGGTGAAGATGCTGCCACGGTCTGAGGAGATCACCTGAGGAATACCGTGCAGAGAGACAATCCCAGAGGTATAAAGCTCCGCCAATTGAGCTGCAGTGATAAACTCTTTGATAGGCAGAAAGTGAGCCACTTTAGTGAGTTTGTCGCTGACAACGAATATAGCATCATTGCCACGCTTGGACTTTGGAAACCTAGTCACGAAGTCCATCTCAATGTGGTCAAACTTCCATTCTGGAACAGCAAGAGGTTGGAGGAGACCAGCTGGCCTTTGGTGTTCTGCCTTCACTCTTCTGCAGACATCACATTCATTCATGAACTGAGCAATCTCGCGCTTCATTCGAGTCCACCAACAAGCCTGCTTGAGGTCCTGATATATCTTCATACTCCCAGGGTGGATGGAGAGGAGTGAATTGTGAGCCTCATTCATGATCACTTTACAAAGGTCACCTTTGGGCACAACAATACGATCCTCGAAGAAGAGAGTATCCTTGTCATCAAGGCGGTAGCACTTGTACTTCGGTTGACTCTTGGAAATCCCAATCTTCACCTTCTTCACAATAGCATCAAGAAGTTGAGCCTCGAGAATCTGATCTTCCAAAGTAGGAGAGACTTGAAGGTTGGCGAGGAATCCTTGAGGAACAACTTGCAGATTGAGTTTGCGGAAAGCTTCACAAAGCTCGGGTTGGTAAGGCTTGAGAATCAGAATGTTGCAATAAGCCTTCCTGCTCAAGGCGTCAGCAATCACAATGGCCTTGCCTGGAGTATACTCGATACTCGGATTATACTCTTGAATCATTTCGACCCAACCAGTCTGCCTAAGGTTGAGATTAGGCTGAGTGAAGATGTACTTGAGACTCTTGTGGTCAGTGAAAATGTCCACTTTTCTTCCCAATAAGAGATGTCTCCAAGTTAAAAAAGCATGCACAACTGACGCCAACTCGAGATCATGAGTGGGGTAGTTCTTCTCGTTGGGCTTCAACTAGCGAGAGGTATAAGCCACCAATTTCTTCTCTTGCATCAACACTGCACCAAGACCTTGAAGAGAGGCATCGCAGAAGACCTCAAATGGTTTGGATTCATCAGGAGGAGTCAGAACTGGAGCAGTGACAAATTTCTCTTTCAAAGTGTTGAAACTGATGTCAGATTCCGGAGACCAAACGTACTTGACGTGCTTTTGGAGAAGGTTTGAAAGAGGCTTCGCAATCTTTGAAAAGTTCTCAATGAACCTTCGACAGTAGCTTGCGAGACTGAGGAAGCTACAGAGTTGCTTCACGTTCTGAGGTGGTTCCCAATTCACAATTGCAGACACCTTCTCAAGATTCACCGCAATGCCCTTGGCAGAGATGATATGCCCAAGATAGAGAACCTCATCGAGCCAAAACTTGCACTTTGAGAACTTGGCGTAGAACTGATGTTCCCTGAGCTCATCGAGCACCAAACGCAAGTGCTTGGCATGATCTTCCTTGTTCTTCGAAAAGACCAGAATGTCATCGAGATAGACCAAAACGAAGTCAATTGTGTAGGCATTGAAGATGAAGTTCATCATGCGAGAGAAAGTCGGAGGAGCGTTGACGAGGCCAAAAGACATGACAGTGTATTCGTATGAACCATAGCTTGTTCTGAAAGCCGTCTTGGGAATATCCTACTCACGGATTCGAATCTGGTGATAACCCATACGGAGATCAAGCTTGAAGAATACTTGGGCACCTTTGAGTTGTTCGAACAGCTCATTGATGTTGGGAAGTGGGTACTTGTTCTTGATAGTCTTCTTGTTCAATGGACGGTAGTCAACACAAAGTCGGTCCGTTCCATCCTTCTTCTTCACAAAAAGTACTCCACAACCCCACGGAGAAGAAATAGGTCGGATGAGACCCATTCGTTCTTGAATATCGAGTTGCTTCCTCAGCTCCTTAACTCTTCAGGTCCGAGCTTGTAAGGACGTTTGCAAACCGGTTCTGTGCCAGGCTCAAGATCGATGACGAATTCAACTGGCCGGTGCGGAGGCATTCCTGGAAGCTCTTCTAGAAAGACGTCTTGATATTCGCAAACGACTGGAATTTGCGAGATGGCATCCGTCCACCCTTCTCATTGAGAGAAAAACAGACGGATTGTATTATCCCGAGCGGCAAAGACAATTACATCCTCAGACGAATGAGTCAATTGAATCTGCCTGGCTGCACAATCAAGCTGAGCCTTGTGCTTAGAAAGCCAGTCCATTCCAAGAATAAGATCAATATCCGAGTTACCAAGGACCATTGGAGAAGCCAGAAACTTAAAATCACCCATCATGATAGAAATATCCAGGACCTCGTGGTTAGCGAGCAAACATTTACCCGGTGAGACAACTGCTAACGGTTTATGCAAAACTTGAGAAGACAACTCATGCTTAGATGCAAAAAGTCTCGAGATGAAACAATGCGATGCACCCGTGTCAAAAAGTACTTTTTGCAGGAACATCGTTAACAGGAAGGTTACCCATGATGACATCTGACGAGTCCTCTGCCTGAGTTGCATTCATCAAGTTGACCTTGGCGTGCTTGGGGTTATGCTTGACCACAGCTGTACTTGCCGATCTCACAGGAGGAGGAGGAGGGAGACGCCTCTGATTGAAGCATTTGTTGGCATAGTGACCCTTCTGTTGGCACTTGTTGCACGTGACCTCTGAAAGCGGACGGTGATACGGAGCACTCGATCTTGGAGCTTGAGACGAAGTCTTGTTCTAAAAGCCAGGGTTGGGTGGGTGGGATGATCCACTGCCACCTTTGCTCTTCTGTTGATACGACTGACGAAACGGAGGACGAGGAAGCCAATATTTCTGCTACTTAGCCACTTGAGTAGAGGAAGAAGGAGTAGCATCTCTGACTCGCTTCTTGGAAGCATCACACTTCAGTTGAGCAGCCTCTTGCTTCAACGCCATGTTGTAAAACTCATCGTACCTCCTGGGCTCAAAGAGGACGAGAGCTAGCTGGATTTCTTCTCTGAGACCACCCCTGAACTGGTATATCATGCTCTTCTTGTCAGGGATGTCCTGCTTAGCAAAATAGGTGAGCTTCTGAAAAAACTTGTTGTAGTCATAGACAGACATAGAGCCTTGCTTCAGGTTGCGGAATTCCTCACGCTTGCTTTCAACCACGCTCCGAGGAATATGATGAGCTTTGAAGTCTTGACGGAATTCATCCCAGGTAATCACACGGCCTCCTTTGGAATCTTTGTACTGCTGGAACCATTCTGCAGCTTGGTCTTTGAGTTGGAAGGAAGAGAACTTGACAAAGTCCTCAGGCCCGACGTTACTGCACTCGAAATGCTTGCACAAGTCCATGAGCCAATCGTCAGCATCAGTTGCCTCAACACAATTGCTGAAGGTCTTTGGCTGGTTAGCAAGGAACTGGTTGAGTGTAGCAAAGTGATTCTGATTGTTGCCTTGGTTGCCTTGGTTCGCTTGGTTGCGCTCTTGAAGAATTTGCATGATCAACTGCGTGTTTGCATTGGTAGCGGCCATCACAGCTTGCCATGCCTCCGGAGGAGGAGGTGGTGGTGGCGGATCAGGATTCGGAGTCGTGCGCGTTGGAGGAGCCATCGTGAAGAGGTTGACATCCATTAGCACATTGATAGATAACTATTGAAGCTGAATCCAACGGGATGAAATTGCAACATATAGTCTTCACATCTGAACAAAATGAACGAATGCATTCCAATTGAAATGGTCACATATCCATAAATTGAGAGGCCACTTAGAATTTAGGTAGAGGAATAAATCAACAAGGTACGGAGCAAGAACGAATACTCGGTAAAGATCACCCAATCTCAAACCAAATATCCGTGGAAGAAGAACTAGAGCTACAAGAATTCCCACCTATGAAACTCCCGAACCTTTCCGGTTATGCAATCAAGTGTTGGGGATACAGGGGAAGCATAATATCTCACCCAAATCTAGCAAATCCTACATCCAGCTGTATCCATCCTTCAACGCATAACCGAGAAAAACTTCGGAAATCATCTACCTCAACCTTCGAAAAGCATCTGTTATACAAGTTATGGCAATACTCCCGAACTCCCGCCCCAGTACTGGGTGGCGTCGAGGTTATCTCACCAACAACTGCATAAAAGAGATTTTCGATGTCGGCGAACTAAACTCAGGTATTCAAGAACTGCAACGATAAAATTGTGACGACAACACCTCAGAGCTCAACTCCCCGGGACACTGCCACAACCCCTAAATGAAAGGAGGCACCAATAACAATGTTCCCGTCACAATTCCATCGAAACGATTCCAAGATACCCGCGTGATCCTAAATTCTTTTAATGAAATTTGAGAAGAGAAGAGTCAAAACTCTACGTCAGGATGCCTTACCAGAGCGATGAGGGGACTGGGAGTAAAAAGAATTCCTAGACTCTCCGATACAATTCCTAAATGACTCAAAACATTTTTCTAGACTCAACTCGTCCACTAATTCGATCAAGCAATGGGGCTCCTAAGGTCGGGGAAGGCTCTGATTACCAACTTGTAACGCCCTCGATGCGGCTATATCTCCTATGTGTCGAAGCACGACTTAGAGGCATAACCGCATTGAAATCAATGTCGCAAGTAAGGTAATCTTCAAAACATCCCATGTAATTACATAATAAGGGGAAAGGTACATAGTTGGCTTACACTCGCCACGTCACACAAAGTACATAAATAGCATTACATCAACCAATACAATCATGGTCCGACTACGGTACCAAAATAAAAGATAAACCCGAACAAGCGACATGGTCCCGATCGCCCCAACTGGGCACCACTACTGATCATCAGGGAAAGACACATAGTAACGGCGTGAGTCTTCGTCGAACTCCCACTTGAGCTCAAGCGCATCATCTAGAATGGAGTCATCGGGCCCTGCATCTAGTTTGGAAGTAATCTGTGAGCCACGGGGACTCAGCAATCTCGTACCCTCGCGATCAAGACTATTTAAGCTTATAGGTAAGGCAAGGTAATATGTGGAGCTGCAGCAAGCGACTAGCATATATGGTGGCTAACCTGTTCGCAAAAGAGAGCGAGAAGAGAAGGCAAAGCACGAACGAGTAACTATAGAACAACCTACGGCAAACATTACTCCAACACCGTGTTCACTTCCCGGACTCCGCCGAGAAGACACCATCACGGTAACACACTCAGTTTATTCATTTTAATTAAGTTAAGGTTCGAGTTATCTACAACCGGACATTAACAAATTCCCATCTGCCCATAACCGCGGGCACGGCTTTCGAAAGTTCAAATCCCTGCAGGGGAGTCCCAACATAGCCCATGACAAGCCCTCACGGTCAACGAAGGATATACCTTCTCCCGAGACATTCCGC
This sequence comes from Triticum aestivum, assembly GCF_018294505.1. Taxonomy (NCBI): domain Eukaryota; kingdom Viridiplantae; phylum Streptophyta; class Magnoliopsida; order Poales; family Poaceae; genus Triticum; species Triticum aestivum. The sequence goes on from NC_057800.1 coordinate 302,349,130, forward strand.
TCAGACTCGGCATCCCAGTTCTACAAGACAACTTCGACAAGTTAAAACAAATCCAGCAACACCGCCCGAATGTGCCGACAAATCCCGATAGGAGCTGCACTTCCGGTAGGCCAGCCTAGAGTTGCCCCTGGTGGCTACTGGCGGCTGACGAGGTGGACCAACACTCAGAGGAGCACTGGCCCGGGGGGTTTTAAATAAGATGACCCTCGGGCTCCGGAAACCCAAGGGAAAAAGAGGCTAGGTGGCAAATGGTAAAACCAAGGTTGGGCATTGCTGGAAGAGTTTTATTCAAGGCGATTTGTCAAGGGGTTCCCATTATTACCCAACTGCGTAAGGAACGCAAAATCCGGGAACATAACACCGATATGACGGAAACTAGGGCGGCAAGAGTAGAACAAAACACTAGGAAAAAGGCCGAGCCTTCCACCCTTTACCAAGTATATATATGCATTAAGATAACAAGATTATATAATGATATCCCAACAAGAAAATAATGTTCCAACAAGGAACGATCTCCAATATTCACGTGCAACTAGCAACGCTATAAGAGGGGTTGAGCAAAGCGGTAACATAGCTGATCAACGGTTTGCTAGGACATGGTGGATTAGAGGTTTGACATAGAAATTTGGGAGGCATGATAAGAAAGTGGTAGGCATCGTAGCATAGGCATAGCAAAAGAGCGAGCATCTAGCAAGCAAAGATAGAAGTGATTTCGAGGGTATGATCATCTTGCCTGCAAAGTTGTCAGAGTTGACTGGATCCTCGAAAGCAAACTCAACGGGCTCCTCGTTAGAGAACTCGTCTCCCGGCTCTACCCAAACAAGACAAACAAGCAAAAGGAACACAATCAACCACGTGCAAAGCTCAAACAACATGATGCAAGCATGGTATGCTATGCGGGATGCGATATGTGATGCATATGCAAGATTTGACAAGGAATGATTGAACCTGGCCTCAACATGGAAATCCAAGTGTGCCACTAGAAAGATGAGGTGATTTCGGTTGAAATTGATATAAAGAACACCGGAATCGGATGCACGGTTTGGAAATGGCAAGCAAAACAAATATGGCACCGGTCTGCGATAAACAGCAAGTAGCCATCTAAATGCATCAAGATAATTATGGTACAGCACTAAAACATGACAAGAAAATACATGGCAGGGATCCACACATAATGCTTGACAAAATATGAACACTGAGCTACGGCCAATTCATCTGTTAATAGGCTCAAACAAGCACGGCAAAAGTGCAATTGATAAAAAGGTTTCAGACTTAGTGAAATTAACACAAGCCTGGAATTTCAGATCAGGTAGCACACTTTGGAGTATGAAAACTATATGCTACAGGAAATTAACATGGCAAAACAAGGCATGACATGAAGCTACTCAAAGAGCTTAACAAAAGTCCCTTAGTGACCTTGAGCCAAAAGGGATCATAAAAATACAATTGCAAGCATGTGAACATGGCAAAAACATAATCAGATCTCAGACTTAGTGAAAAACTGGAGCATGCAAATTTGTTAACGAGTAGGCATGTTTACGAGCTCGATGCACTCACTACAGAGCAAGGCATGACAATCTAAGCATACACCCATCAAGAATACACATTATATAAGCTAGACATGGCAAGAACAACAACATAGCATGCACGGATCAACAACAACGTCTTCGGCAAAATCGCTAACAAGTAGACAATCTGCCCAGATTCATGAAATAGCAAAAGTAGAGCTCGACTGACTCAAGCTAGGTTGCTCCATAATTGCAAACAAGGACATGGATGGATAGGGCACCACAATATTAACAAATCATCCTTACTACTCAAAAGAGGCACGTATCACTAGGAAACAACATGAACATATGGCATATTGATAAAAACAGATCAAGGACTTAGTGAAATCTCTAAGTCCCTGAAATCAGCTTTAACGAATGCACTACTTTGCAAGCTTGTGCTAGTCACCACATATGTCACAAAAATACATGGATAGCACCTCTGTAAAGATGGCAAAGCATATAACAAAACGCATGTAGGGCTCAGGAGCATATCATGCACACATTAATCATGGCAAAAATGACAAATAGCTATTTGGTGCAGCAGATCTGACAATTATCTCAAATAGCTCTCTTCCAACAGCATTTCGGGCCTCAAGATGAGCTCAAATGAAAATGATGCAATGAGATAAAATGATGTACTCTCTGAGACGAACATTTTGATATGCTACACGCACAAAATGGAGCTACTGATGTGGAGTTAAGGCATGATGAATTTGCAAGAAAAATTAGGGTTAGGAGGGAAAAAGTCAACCGAATCAGATCTTGATCCGGATCGGGTTACTGTAGCTGCGCGCAATCCGAGGTTCGCCGGCCAGAGTTTCAAGGTCGCCGGACTTGCTGAACATCGCCGGAGGAAGGGGAGGAAGCCGAGGC